>NC_051235.1:5369576-5409576 GCF_015220715.1 Pygocentrus nattereri
TTAGTGTGTCTAACTTGGTGTTCTCTCTCAGCTAAAGGTCGCGGGAAGCGGAGAAAAGGTGTGCCTGCTGCCCCACCTCCCCTCCTCCTGGTGCAGGACCCCCAAACAGCGCTGAATCGAATCCAGCAGCGCGTCTCCTCCCTGCTCCTCTGCTCTAGACCTACAGCTCCCCCCACTCCTAAACTGCTCCCCTCTGAACTCCCCATGTGGGCACACAGCGCCCCCCTCTGGCTCAAGAGTGCACTGCCTGGAGGAGGACCAGACTCAGTCTCTGAGTTTTACACCCCAGAGCTTGGAGAGTTCATACAGCCATGGGTCAGAGATGAGGTGAGAAATTCGTTTGCATAAAAACCATTCATGCACAGATACATGCACCTTAAACGTGACATGCATTATATCAGTGCAGTCTAAAAATCAGTGTTGGAGCTGATCGTGGCTTATTACAGTTGCTCGGCATTGGCCGTGTTGAGGCTGATCCTTTGTCTAGGATCGTTTTCACAGCGTGCCGGAGATAAACCACATTATCAGGAGTTAAGTGGTTTAAATGTCTGCAGTGTGTTTTATAGTGGAAGTTGGAAACAGCCCTGTAGCCAACTCTGTCGTTATGCAACACACACTGCTCGAGACAAGCCTTTTACCCTTTTAGCCAGAGAAAAGGAGACAGACTAGATAGCCAGGTATCCATTTTGCGTTTGTTTAGCCTTTAGCTGGTTGTCCTCATTTGATCAGTCATCACTGTCCTTCATATCCATTCTCTCCATTGTAGTGAGGCTTTAAAGGGGCCCTATTCTGGAAAACTGACTTTGTCAAAGTTGCCTACCGTTCACTCTACAGCAGTTTTGGCCTCCCGCGTTCACAGTGAAGTCATAAGAAGTGTTACAGCAACAGTAATACTGGATGTAATGCATAGTGCTACACTGTGCACATAGAAGTGAAGTGATTTCACTGTGTGCACTGTGGGCCTGTGTTACCTACACACATACAGAGTCACATCAAACGTGGTGTCTCTGGAATTCTCTTTCTGCCGCTTCAAATCAAATCAAATCAAATTTATTTGTATAGCGCTTTTTACAACGGATGTTGTCACAAAGCAGCTTTACAGGATTTCAGAAAAGACAAAGTTTCCACAGGACTGAAATAATGTACAGAATGTACAGAAACCCCCCAGTGGGCAAGCCAGGGGCAACAGTGGCAAGGAAAAACTCCCTCAGAACTGAGGAAGAAACCTTGGGAGGAACCAGGCTCACCAGGGGGGACCCGTCCTCCTCTGGTCAAACTACCTACAAGTGATTATATTACTAATATTAATAGCAGTAATATTGATATTAGGAATATCTAGGAGTCTATGAGAACATCAGGGTAGGGTGGGCAGCTCATCCAAGGTGGTTGGTGGTAGGCGTGGGCAGCTGGTCTGAAGTGGGTAGCAGGGGGGCTCGGCAGTCAGTCGTCCTTCAGTGTAAGCCGGACATGTGGGCGGTTGTATACTCGGGAAAAAAAGCAGGTAAATGGGATTAGTTTTGTTCTATCCGTTTGTACATAAACAGGGAATATAAACATTTACAGAGTGTGGCTAACGACTCCGGCAGATCTGACTATGACAGCTTAACTAACAGGAGAGGACCAGAAGGACACACAGACACGGCAGCACTCTGAGACAGTTCGGCATCCCTCCGCTCCACCGTCCACAAACCTGAGTGACCGCGTGTGAGCGGCGGGACGGCAGCACCAGCGTCTCAGTTTACTATAATTCCCTGTGTCCATGGACCCCTGGATCTGCTGCCTTTATCTAAGGGGGAACATTAGCTACCAAAAGCTAAACTGAACAAGTGAGTTTTCAGCCTAGTCTTAAAGATTGAGACTGTGTCTTAGTCCCGAACAGTTTCTGGAAGATCATTCCAGAGTTTGGGGGCTTTATAAGAAAAAGCTCTTCCCCCAGCTGCAGCCTTAGGAATTCTGGGGACTATTAATAAGCCAGCACTCTGTGATCTGAGTAGTCGTGATGGCTCATAATGAGAAATAAGGTCTTGCAGGTACTCGGGAGCGAGACCATGTAGGGCTTTATAAGTCAGTAAAATGATTTTATAATCAATACAGAATTTAACAGGCAGCCAATGAAGTGATGATAGCGCTGGACTGATATGATCAGATGTTCTAGTTTTAGTGAGGACCCTGGCTGCGGCGTTTTGGACTAGTTGGAGTTTGTTTAAATTCCTGCTCGTGCATCCTGACAGTAGCGTGTTACAGTAGTCTAGCCTAGAAGTAATAAAGGCATGTACTAGTGTTTCTGCATCACGCAGGGACAGGGCATTTCTGATCTTGGCGATGTTGTGAAGATGTAGAAAAGCTGTCCTAGTGATGCCGCCTGTGTGTTGATCGAATGATAAATCTGAATCTATTATAACGCCGAGATTTTTTACTGCTGATCCAGGTGCGGCTGGAAAGTCGGCGAGATTTAAGATTAAATCTGGTGATTTACTTCTTGCTAATTTTGGACCCAGAAGGAGAACCTCTGTTTTGTTACTGTTTAATAGGAGGAAGTTACGTGACATCCAGCCTTTCACGTCTTTTACACAGTCCTCCATTTTCTTTAACCTGTGTTGGTCATCAGGCTTGGCTGATATGTACAGTTGAGTATCGTCTGCATAACAATGAAAGTTTACGCCATGATTACTTATAACTGTGCCTAACGGTAACATGTATAGTGTAAATAGTAATGGTCCTAATATAGACCCCTGCGGAACTCCAAATCTCACTTTTGAATAAGTGGAAGATAAATTGTTTACCCTAACGAACTGATAACGCTTCAGAAAGACCATAGGCCGTTATATGTTATAATAATGAGAAAGTCTGTCATAATAATGATGTAGTGTCTCATAGTAATGATCTCATAATAATGACTTACCATCTCATAATGAATTTTCTCAATTACGAGATGCTGAGTCATTATCATGAAATAAAGAGTCATAACTGTGAAATAGTCATAAGTGAGATCTTAAATCATATTTACGGGAAACTTATGAGATACACAGTCATCGTCTCAACATATGAAGCCATAATTATGAGATACTAAGTCAAGATTGCGAGATACTAAGTATTAATTAACCCTCTATTGCGTGAATTATTGCTGAAACATGATAATGTTTTGTGTTATTTAATGTGATTTTATATGATGTGTATTTATTATTGCTTAAATAATAAACGTTTGACAAAAGGAGCATATCATTTTAATAATTATAATAAATATAAATATAATAATTGGGGGCAGTCGTGGGCTGGAGGTTAGGGATCTGGCCCTGTGGCCGGTTTGATCCCCAGCGCCGACAGTCCATGACTGAGGTGTCCTTGAGCAAGACGCCTAATCCCCAACTGCTCCCCGGGTGCCGTGGATAGGGCTGCCCACCGCTCTGGGCAAGTGTGCTCACTGCCCCCTAGTGTGTGTGTTCACTAGTGTGTATGTGGTGTTTCACTTCACGGATGGGTTAAATGTGGAGGTGGAATTTCCCCGTTGTGGGATTAAAAAGTATCACTTAATATGACTTTTCTCTAAAAACAGGCTTTTATTGAAAACAAGACTAAACAAATAAAACTTATTGGGTCGTGCAGTTTAACACGTATATTTACAAATATTTAAAAAATAGGAAAATTTCAATTGGTATTTTGGAATGTATGGTAAGTATAACTAACATGATTTCCTTGTCATGTGATGTCAAAGTAATTGTCCTTTCAAAGTAAAAGACCCCTTTACCACAATTAAATGGCAAAACAGATTTTTTAAAAACTGCCTTTTAATAAAATTGAGAGAAACTAATTGTTGCCATATGGTAGCACCATATAGGTTAAAGAACAGCCTCTCGTTATCATGACACCAAGTCATAATTGTGAGATACGAGAGAGTTTCATGATTGTGACAGAGCAAGTCGTAATTGAGGTACTGAGTTATGACAAGTCATAATTATGAAATTCTCATTATTATGTGATAACGAGGTATAATTATGAGATACTACGTTGTAATTTCATATTTTGACTTACTTAAATAGCTCAATTTTATCCCTTAGTGGTGGCCTTTCTGTAGTATCCGCATGGATTCCATATTTAATTATTTGGATTGGGAATTCGATTAGCACATCCATTCTTGGCTAGAAGTGTAAATAATTCCAATGTTGCTTTTTTCCATCTCCCCACAGAAAAAGCCGTCTCTTTCCTCAGAGGTCACGCCAGTAAAGGAGCGCCAGGCATCAGCTACAGAAACCGCTGCGGATCCGGAGCAGCCCAGCTGTGCTCCGGTCTCCCTGGACGCGAGGCCAGGGGATCGTCCTGCTACTCCAGCTTGTCTCACCCCAGCCATGAGCACTCCAGGCTCTCAGGCCCTGCAGGATTTAGTGGAGCTAGCGGAGGAGGGCATGACTCTCACCCAGTACCGACACACAGGTCAGACGCTTTAGCTCTGAGGCAGATCACAGAGCCGGGAATTTGTGCATGCGTGGAGTTACAAGAATAGACGAGCTTGCAAAGTGAAGCAACTGGTCTGATTGTTTTAATACAGAGTTTATTTAATCATGTCCCTGAAAACCCATCTAGGATCAGCTCCGTTCGTCCCCCACATAGTAGTATTCATAAGCATGTCGCTGTTGTTGGAAGAAAACCTCATATCTCCAAAATGACAACCTACTTTACTGTTAATGTAAGTCAATGGAACCAGGATCCCCCCCCCCCCCACATCGTTTTGGGTCATTTCTTTTACTCCATTCATCATGAAATTTACATACAATGTAAAGCATAACAGGGATTTTCAAACGGTGTCAAAAACTGAAAAACGTCAGAAATGGAAATACGAGGTTTTCCTCCGACAGCATCGATGTGAAAGGCGTAACGTCTGTTATGACACCATGATATTGTTGCTGAAATTTCTTCTGCTCTTCAGATAAAGAGGCTGCTGTGGCTGAGCTTCCTCTGAGCGGCTTTGTCCCTGAAACAACAAAGGCCATAATGCCCCGTACAAACTCGGTAACGCTTCGTCTTGGATCTTCATTCCTTTTTTTCTAGATCTTTTAAAAGCTTGTAAGAGCTGAAGTGTGTGTGTGAGTAGATAAATCAGTAGGTCTGCTGTAAAGATGAACGGTCTGAATAATAGCCATTTTTAGCCATTAGGACGCCGTCACATCTCTGTTACGTATTCATCCCGTTCACCGTGAAAAATGTGTCATGTTAATAAATTTGGAAAAAAGAGAAGTCCCTCGGCGTTCCTGAATACAGCCAGTTGTGCAGAAATAACTTGGAATGTTTTTTTTTTTTCATTTTATTTTTGTTTGTTTGTTTGTTTGTTTGTTTGTTGCAGGTTACTGTGTCCAAGCTGTGTTCTGATCTGGCCAGCATGGTTAACAACCCTCAGCTCAGTGATGTACAACTGCAGGTGGACAGTGGAGATGTCTACTTTGCTCACTCATTCATGCTCTATACACGCTGCCCTCTGCTGGCTAGCATGGTAAATGCACCTTTGGTTCTGCTCTGCATATCATTAATGTGCAGAAAAAAACAAGTGTGGTGGTGTTTTGTATTTATTTATTTACATGATGAAGGAGCCAGTAGAAATAATCCAAAAGACTTTGTATAACATTTACTTTATAATTCATTTTTAACCATCTTTATATTAACGTTAAACAATGTTTTCGACTTCCCTTTAAAGTTAGCATTGTGGAGTTTTTTTGGTTGTTGGTTTTTATTTATTTATTTATTTTAATTTTAAAAGTGGCATGTTTATGGGAGCGTGTTTGGGTTAAAACTGTTTTTTTATGTGATGTCAGCACATTTTTGTAAGGGCAATATATATATATATATATATATATATATATATATATATATATTTTTTCCTTGTTTTCATGCCATTATATGTGTCGGCTCTGCATGCCAGACTCATCGGCACAGCTTAGGGGACAGTATCAGTCTTAATTCTACGAGCTAGCTCGAAAACGTTTTCTTAGTTGAATTTGTTTCCAAGAATAAATGAGAGCATGTTGGCTATCAGTCCAAAGCTGGAGAAAAATTGGTCTAATTGCTCTGGGTGTCAAAGTTTAGCACATGCTCTCGTATAAATTTACTTAAAATCTCTGAGACACCGTTTCCTCTGTTGTCCAGCACAGCTTACTGCTGTTCAGGGTTGCCAGATTGGGCAGCACCCCTAGTTTAGTATTTTAATGCAACTTAATGTTATATTGTATTAATTATTGTTATTTCCCAGTGATATTTTTCAACATCTTACCATATTTCAGTCAGGTTGCATTAACAAGATAAACAGTAATTTTGCAGTAACAAAAACAATAATACTATAGTATTAAGTACCTTAAAGTATTCGTATATGATAAGTCTTCAAGTTTTCTTATTCTGATACAATATTCAAATGAAAAGAATCAGTACAGTCCTACTGTATAGTTTAATTTTAGGCTTATTATGGATGTATTTTTTTAACAATTGCTCTTCTTTGTGTCTGTGTATGTGCCCAGGTCCATGATGCAGGCTTTGGGGTGCAGGAAGATGGCATGCCTACAGCTCAGAGGGTACTGTTGGGTGATGTACCGGGCGAGGCAGTATACGCCCTGTTGCAATACCTGTACACTGCCCTTTGCCCAATCACGCACACCCTCCTGCCCAACATACTCCAGCTAGCCAAAAGGTAAGTGTAGCATCAGTGGAATAACTGCTGCAGCTGCCTTACGCTTACAAATGTGTGATGGTCATATCCTTATTTGGACTGTTGTAAAAATACTTTAGATACGTCAGTGATTTCAACAAAGGGTCACTATGGGTTCAGGTTTTGGTACAACCAGTGAGCAACATACCTAATTCTGATATTTAAAACATAACTTAAATGGCCAGGACTCAGTGTTGGGTCCATACCTGTAATATTCACTCCTGTAACTCTAGTTTGCATTGTTTTCCATATAGTCACTGAATAGTAAGCCCTATGATTTATTAAGGGATTTTATGGGGTTAAAGGTTTGGGTGGTGGCAGGCATCGCTTGTTTAGGTGAAGTATGTTCAGCCAGACAAGTTTCTCTTTGGTAGGAACAAAAATCTTGGTATTTTTATGGTTCTTCATGAACAAATGTCTGCTCAATTTAAATGGATCTTTTTGGCACAATCCAGAATGATTTAAAATATATATTTTTTGGGGGGGGGTGTATTTATACTTATTACAGTCATACCTTTCCAATCCTATTAACAGCATTTCATGAAAAATCTTTTAATTTGTGATCTTTACACCAGGTTTGGGCTGTCTGAGCTGCAGCAGCAGTGTGAGCAGTACAGTGGGGATCCAGAAGACTCGGATGAAGATGGATGTTCAGCACGGGAGCCTAATCCTGGGCCCCAGGAGAGCCTGGCTGAGACACAGTTCCTGGAGCTTCTGCGCTCCATGTGGCAGCATGAGGAAAGCGATGGTGAGGAGTTCGGAGGGGCAGGAGGAACCGAAGGAGGGGTGGATGAAGAGGAGGGAAGAGGAGGGAGTGGTGATGGAGAAATGGAAGAAGATAGAATCAATGACGAAGAGCTCGATGAGATTTATGAGTTTGCAGCTACACAAAGGAAGATGGAGACAACTAGATCCCCTAATGTAAGCGATGAGGAGGAAGAGGAGGGTGAAGAAGTAAATGAGAGCCCCGGAGCAGGAAAGAGTAACACAGAAAAGCAATGCATTGAAGCAGGACAGAGGAAGGAGACCCAGGAAGCCTTTTTTAAGGAGGCCAACACCAGTCGCCATAGTTACAGGCTTGGAGAGGATAAGGATGCAGCTGCCATGGAAACCAGTGCTATGAACATGCACCACGCCCAGGGCTCTCAGGCTGATGTTTGTTTAGACTCCAAATCTAACACACATGGAGACCTAAACAGAAGCCACAACGTCAGCCTGGACAGGACCTATAACCGTTTGTTCTCCGAGACGTGGGGAGAATATGTGGAGGCGTCTCAAACTCCAGCAGTAATTTCTCAACCCCAGCAAGCTCAGCAGAAGAGCACATACACCCCACGCCGAATGTCCTCAGTCAGTGAAGTGATTGACCTGTCCATCAGCCCTCCTCCAGGCTCAGAAGAGGCAGGGGAGTCATCCCTCCCAGTGGCTGGCGTGTCTCCAGGTGCAGTAGCAGGTAAACAATCTCCAAACATGGTTCTTCCTCCTTCCCCTTCAACATTAAACAGAATTCACCCTCAGCTCTCATCTCCAGTACCCTTGAGTCCATCAGGCAGGTCCAAACACTCACCTCCACGGCTCAGTAAAACAAGGCCTGGACTTTCCTCTCCATTAGCTAGTAGCACCAAACCTGAGCATCTATCAAGACCTTGTCCAGTAGCCTTATCCAACCAGTCCCGTAAAACCAAGCCTGAACTGTCAACTTTAATAGCCAGTAGCATCAAGCCTGAGCTTTCATCTCCAGTGCCAATCTGTAACCAGCCTGAACTCATCGTCCTCTCTGACTCCAGCGATGACACGGATTCTGACCCCCATCTTGACAAGGTTTCCACTCCATCCCCTCCAAGATTCAGTCATAACTATACTCAGATTAAAGCTAAAGAAGGCATGGAAGTTGGACTCTCTTCTAAAAAATCATATGAAAGGGAGTGTTCCAAAACTGACCAATCAGAGGGTGCCCTGAATGACCCAGACCATCAAAGTGTATTGGATGGCTCTGCTGAGGTTTCTTGGCTTATCCCAGCCACTCCAGAAGTTTCCACATGCTCCAGCTCCACGCAAACGCGCAGCAGCATGTGGCGTGCTCAGCTCTTTCCCAAACCTTGTTCTTTGTCCTCCTCTTCTGTTCCTGATGACTCTGAAGCAGACACACACTCTGGTTCCCTTGGAGAAAGACCAAGACTAATGACCTGTTCAAGACTGCGTCCAGGTCCGTGCTCCTCTAGAGACGGTTCTACCAGTGACGCTTCCCCAGCTCCTCAGAAGCCAACATCCCGCTCCAGACTCCAGACTGATGCTTCGCAGTTTGTAAAACGAACTCATCTTTCACCCCTTCCTGTCTCCATGCCCTCCAGCAGCACTCCCGTGCACTCTACCCCCTGCCCAAAGCCTCCAGAGCCTCTGGGGTCACCCTTGCTGAAAGACTGCAGGCTTAGACCACAGAGTAGGGCATCGTGGGAGGAATATGATGACTTTGAGAAGGGAACTGCTCCTTCCGTCTCTCAGCGAGTGGCTCCTGCGAAGACGGCATCTCAGCTAAAAATAACAGGTGACAAAGTCAAAAGTGAAATTTCGCTAGTGAATAAATTTTAGACATTTGACTAAATATAAAGGTTAATGCTGTGTACCAGTGGATTGAGAGAGAGGCTTGATATTGGTCGAGGGAGTCTTGCGCACTGTTCAAGCTGGGTTAGTTTTACTATCAGTGCAGAAATTATGTAAGGTGTTGGTATTTGACTGATCAATTTCTGTGTAATTTCCCCTAATTTCTACAGAAAGCTACTGAAAGTGCTGTGCCACAGGATACAATCAGTAACAATAACAACATGCCACCCTGCCCTACTGATCTGTCTGTTAGCAAGTTTTTTTTTTCTGTTAGCTTTTTTTTCTATCAGATAAAAAATATACACGCTGCAGATTCATACTGGATTAAAATCACTCCACAATTATTACAGTCAGACTGTAAAACTACACACACTGCAGATTCATACTGGATTAAAATCACTCACAATTATTACAGTCAGACTGTAAAACTACACACTGCAGATTCATACTGGATTAAAATCACTCACAATTATTACAGTCAGACTGTAAAACTACACACTGCAGATTCATACTGGATTAAAATCACTCCACAATTATTACAGTCAGACTGTAAAACTACACACGCTGCAGATTCATACTGGATTAAAATCACTCCACAATTATTACAGTCAGACTGTAAAACTACACACGCTGCAGATTCATACTGGATTAAAATCACTCCACAATTATTACAGTCAGACTGTAAAACTACACACACTGCAGATTCATACTGGATTAAAATCACTCCACAATTATTACAGTCAGACTGTAAAACTACACACTGCAGATTCATACTGGATTAAAATCACTCCACAATTATTACAGTCAGACTGTAAAACTACACGCTGCAGATTCATACGGGATTAAAATCACTCCACAATTAATACAGTCAGACTGTAAAACTACACGCTGCAGATTCATACTGGATTAAAATCACTCCACAATTATTACAGTCAGACTGTAAAACTACACACACTGCAGATTCATACTGGATTAAAATCACTCCACAATTATTACAGTCAGACTGTAAAACTACACACACTGCAGATTCATACTGGATTAAAATCACTCCACAATTATTACAGTCAGACTGTAAAACTACACACTGCAGATTCATACTGGATTAAAATCACTCCACAATTATTACAGTCAGACTGTAAAACTACACACTGCAGATTCATACTGGATTAAAATCACTCCACAATTATTACAGTCAGACTGTAAAACTACACGCTGCAGATTCATACGGGATTAAAATCACTCCACAATTAATACAGTCAGACTGTAAAACTACACGCTGCAGATTCATACTGGATTAAAATCACTCCACAATTATTACAGTCAGACTGTAAAACTACACGCTGCAGATTCATACTGGATTAAAATCACTCCACAATTATTACAGTCAGACTGTAAAACTACACACACTGCAGATTCATACTGGATTAAAATCACTCCACAATTATTACAGTCAGACTGTAAAACTACACACGCTGCAGATTCATCCTGGATTAAAATCACTCCACAATTATTACAGTCAGACTGTAAAACTACACACGCTGCAGATTCATCCTGGATTAAAATCACTCCACAATTATTACTGTCAGACTGTAAAACTACACGCCGCAGATTCATACTGGATTAAAATCACTCCACAATTATTACTGTCAGACTGTAAAACTACACGCCGCAGATTCATACTGGATTAAAATCACTCCACAATTATTACTGTCAGACTGTAAAACTACACACACTGCAGATTCATACTGGATTAAAATTACTCCACAATTATTACAGTCAGACTGTAAAACTACACGCCGCAGATTCATACTGGATTAAAATCACTCCACAATTATTACAGTCAGACTGTAAAACTACACACTGCAGATTCATACTGGATTAAAATCACTCCACAATTATTACAGTCAGACTGTAAAACTACACACTGCAGATTCTTACTGGATTAAAATCACTCCACAATTATTACCGTCAGACCGTAAAACTACACACTGCAGATTCATACTGGATTAAAATCACTCCACAATTATTACCGTCAGACTGTAAAACTACACACAGCAGATTCATACTGGATTAAAATCACTCCACAATTAATACAGTCAGACTGTAAAACTACACACTGCAGATTCATACTGGATTAAAATCACTCCACAATTATTACAGTCAGACTGTAAAACTACACACTGCAGATTCATACTGGATTAAAATCACTCCACAATTATTACCGTCAGACTGTAAAACTACACACACTGCAGATTCATACTGGATTAAAATCACTCCACAATTATTACAGTCAGACTGTAAAACTACACACTGCAGATTCATACTGGATTAAAATCACTCCACAATTATTACCGTCAGACTGTAAAACTACACACACTGCAGATTCATACTGGATTAAAATCACTCCACAATTATTACCGTCAGACTGTAAAACTACACACACTGCAGATTCATACTGGATTAAAATCACTCCACAATTATTACAGTCAGACTGTAAAACTACACACTGCAGATTCATACTGGATTAAAATCACTCCACAATTATTACAGTCAGACTGTAAAACTACACACACTGCAGATTCACACTGGATTAAAATCACTCCACAATTATTACAGTCAGACTGTAAAACTACACACTGCAGATTCATACTGGATTAAAATCGCTCCACAATTATTACAGTCAGACTGTAAAACTACACACTGCAGATTCATACTGGATTAAAATCACTCCACAATTATTACAGTCAGACTGTAAAACTACACACGCTGCAGATTCACATTGGATTAAAATCACAATAATTACTGTCAGATTTGTTGTCAGATATGTTAAAGTATAAGGCCTCTCCAGGTTAATCAAATCCATGGATGTGGCCAGCATAGGAATATAAATGATTGGAAATGGCGCATAGCACTGTTCCTCCAAAACTGCTTTTATATGTTAAGGCTTATAGATACAGTGAATAAACATGGTCAGGCCTAGAATCCAAATTAGACTTATGATTGTCCTTTCTTTTCACTTTTGCAGGGCTTGGCTCCATGCATCTCAGCCAGTCTGAGAAGTTGCTGCCCCAGCACAGAAATTCAGAATCCGGGAAAGAGGCATCCCTGAGTCCGCCCTGGGAATCTGAGCGTGCTGAGACTGAGAAAGATTTCACTGGTGAGACAGGAAAGAGAGACGAGGAGGAGAGGGGAACAGTGGAGGAGGAAAACAGGAGCGTGAATGAAGTAGAGATGGCTGAGGAGGCCAGTTTCTGCGCCTTTGATGAGCCACCCATCGCGTTTGATGACTCATGGGGTCTTGGTGGAGGAGGGGTAGGGGTCCAGGGGCCCTGCTTCAGTCTGAGGCTGGAGAGCAGTGGAGATCCAGACAGCCCCTCAGAACACAGGAGGCAGGGAGAGACGCCACACTCTCGCTCTCCTTCTGTTCATGAAACTCATGCCACATCACTTATTTCTGTAGCTCCAGTCAACCACAGCTTGCCAGACCCTGCAGCGTGGGACAGCTGGGGGGAAGATGATGAAGATGAAGCAGGACCTGCTCTTCCTCTCTCTCAGCGAGTTGGTGCAGTGGCTCCTCCAAAGAGAGTGGCTCAGCTTAAAACCCCAGGTAACACACCGTTGTTTAGGTAGGACTGTGTAATACATGGTTTGTTATTATCACAACATTGACCTTTACAATGCTGATATTGCTCTGCGCATCTCGCACATTACTAGAGTTTGTACTTGACCAGTCACACGTGATATCAGTATATTTCTGTTGGTGTTTTAGGGCAGGGGTTCTCAACCTTTTCCACCCCAAGGCCAACCTGTGTATAACTACAAAGCATACCAGCCCACAGGAAAACTAAAAGCAACTTTTTAAAAACGTATTTTTCTTTTCTTAAACACTGACACTGAAAACCTAAAGATTAGATTCTGAAAAAGACCAGTTTGGCCATTCTGTTTGTCAGCAGGTTTGCAAAATTTGCAGGTATGTTAAAAAACGTGTTTTATGTTGAAAAAAACAACAACTTGGTTGTGCTGATGACGAAAAAGGGGGGAAACGGGGGGAGAAATACACAAGGTTGAGGCAGATGTCACTGAAAATGCTCCACTGGCTTCCCAAAAGAGTAACTGTTTGGTCCTGATGTCTCTAGTTTTGAGGGTATTTGTGATTCATTTGAAATAAACCTCATTCCACTCTTTTGGATTAGCATCGTCACCTTTAACAATTATGATAGATCTTCTATGATATCGGCTTCTTTGTCACTGGTTTGTTATTTTGAGTTTGACCACTCAGGTCGTTGATGCTCAACCAAAAGACGCTCTGCGAATCGAGTTGAAATCAAACGCATCTCTTGTCTGTTATTTTATGGTTCGTCTGTTGTTTTTAACAGCAGCTTGTGCTCAGTGTCTAGAGTCAGACATTAAAACAGTCGTTATACTGGATGTATGGTGCTGATGTGCTGCTGCAGGAGAAGGAAAACCAGGTCTACTCCCTCATTTAATCACAGAGCACGTTTCCATCAGCAGTGAACTGAACAGGGTTCGTTTGAAGCGGACAGAGACCTATGGGTTTCTGCTGGCCTGGTTCAGCTGTTTGTTGCAGACTCTAATACGGGTGGAGTGTTAAAACGTGTCAAGCGAACTACAGAAAAGGTGTAATAACAAAACAAACCAAACAAAGCACCCTGAGAAACCTCTCCAACTCTGGCTCGCTGTCTTCACAGCGCATCAGTCTCAGACTGATGACATTTAATCAGCCACTACTGTAACATTTTTATTTGAATCTCTGTATTAATATTTAAATTGGTTATAATGTGAAAACCTTTAATTTTTTTATTTTTAATTATTAAGTTAATTTTTTCACTTATGTTTTTATAACTTACAGTGATGTGACTGGCCCCAATTACTGCCTCCCTCTGAGTTCAGGCCTGTGGACCACTAAAGGGTGCTTCACGGAACACTGGTGGTCCGTGAAGGTTGAGAAACCCTGTTTTCGGGCATTATTCACACAATAGGAAAAAAGATTATTTGGGATAAAAATCACATATTCCTATGTTAAAGTACATCAAGGGTTAATATGTTGCAGTATCAATTTTAAAAAACATTTTTATAAATACTACTTAAAGTTAACACTGGCCAGTGGATAAGGCAAGTCTTTATCTTAACCTGGTCTTAAAAGCTACTCTGGTCTCTAGCTTTGGCCTGCAGTTGTACAGTGATTTCAGTGCTGCAGCTGATACACTGCTTATGTATGCATTTGGAATATAAATCTATTCTTGAACTTTTAGTGGCTCGCAAGAAGAAGAATCAAGTCCCGCTTGTGCCAATCACCCCAATGCCTGGCTTCTCAGATATGGACACACCTGACCTCAAGAAAAGACTGGACAGGTGAGGCTCTGACCCACTGTAATCCGTATTAGAGTGAATTGGGTTGACAGAGAATTATTGTCAGAATTCAGAACCATAACACAGATTTGACTTAAGTTTAATTCTCATTGTGCTTTGACCCATGAGCAATGGCCTCAACTCAATTGTCCCAACAAAGGTGTTCTTGTATTTTAATAAACCCATATTGCCAACCCAGTGACAGAAAATCTGGGACAGTAGAAAACAGTGATTGGTATATTCAGTTTGACCTGTATTACATTTGTTTTACCGTATAAACTTCATTGTTTTTTGTAAATATACACTTCCAAATTTAATACCTGCAACACTTTCCAAAAAATTGGAACCATAGGTCTTTCATGGTCATATTTTGAGCTTAATAATGCACCACATTGGGAGTTTTTAAAGGAAGACAGTTCTGGACTGCAGTTAGTCCAGTCTCGCACCCGCACTCTTTAATTATTCAGTCATGCTGTTGTAACTTGTGCATAATGTTTTTAAGTGTTTCCATGTTGAAATAAGCATGGACGTCTGTGAAAAAGACATCATCTAAAAGGCAGCACGTTGCTCCAAAATGGGTTCAGCATTAATGGTGCTTTCACAGATGTTACCCACTAATACACCGCATAAATACACGAATAAATACCTTATGAGATGCTGGCATTTGAACTTTATGCTGGTAACAGTCTGGACGGTCCTTTTCTTCTTTGGCCCAGAGAACATGATGCCTGTTATTTCCATAAACAAAATGCATGTTTTCACTGTGCATCACTGTCTATTTCAGATGAGCTTGAGTCCACATAAGTTGTTAGCATTTCTGGATGTTGTGTATGGTTTGACTGTGCATGATGCAGGCTTAACTCCTTTTTCAGTCCTGTTCTTTACACTTGGAGATTCTTCCGGATTCCTGAGACCTTTGTTAATATTACCCTTAATTCTTTGGAACATGTTGCATCAATTTCAGAATGAATGTATACAAAAAGCATAAATGATCAAATAAGAGAAAACATTTCATACCTTGTCTTTGAACTGTTTTTGTACAAATACAGGTCGAAGTAGATTTATAAATCACACTGCTTTTTGTCTTTTATTTCCATTTTACTTACCGTCCCAACTTTTCTGAATTGACTTTATATTTAACAGGTGTAAAAACAATTAGGGTCTGACAGGACATTCTAAAATTATGGGTTTGCATGTGCAGTTTGTGGGTCTAAGATGTAGGATTGTGATGATGTATTGTTTTGCCTTTTTCAATATTTACATCCTTCCAGGTTTGGGGTGCGTCCCCTCCCCAAGAAACAAATGGTCTTGAAGCTGAAAGAGATCCACCAGTACACCCACCAGCTGATGACCTCCGAATCTGAGGAGGAAACTTCTCCAGTGAGTCGTCACAGAGCAGGGCGTTCACAGATGGCTTCAACTCTCCAGCCTGCACTGCTTTCCTTTAAACAGCCCACAGCACCACCTCCTGTCTCGCCCAGGAAACTGCAGTTCGGCAGTGAGGATCATGATGTCCTACCTGCATCTCAGGATTCCAACACATCTTCCACAGCTGAGTCGGAAAGGTAGATTACCTGCACACGTATTTACATGTGTTTAGGCTCATTAATACTAGGCACATCTCTCCAGTACTATCAGAGCGCTACTGGGAATAGGTGCTTTTATGCATGTTTGTGTGTTTATTCATTTATTAGTATGTTTATTGTTGTGGAAACCCTTATACGTTCCTTTTCCTAGCTTGTTTGAAGCTTTATTTACAGTACTGCTCAAAAGTTTGCAGTCGTTCTCCGCATTCATTTTTATGCTTTGTTCAGTAACAACTTTAAATATCTTTCTGTATTTAAACTAGACATAAGATTTTCCACATCATCAGGTATTTTGAGAACAACCAGAAGTAAGAAAGCACATGAACAGTGAGAAAATGAGAATAAATATACTGTAGTCTTTTATTTTTTTTAGTTTTTTTTGTGTAGTTGTTAGCTTGAGATTTGAAATATGAGTCATGAAGCTTCATTCTTAATGCTCCAATCGTCATTCTGGACTTTGACATTTCTAATGTGCCAAATTGTTTATTTAATGACTTTTTTTAAAAGGAAACATCACCACACATTTAAATGGTGATTCCATTCCACAGCCTTTCCTATCAGTGTTTCTCAGGTGGCACCTGTCTGTCAATTTACTGCCTTCAGTCACATTATAGTCCATGTAAAACCAAAGTGTAACCTCTCCAGGTCAAACCCTGAGCTGTGCGACTCTGATGACGACGGCTCAGACGGTGAGGGAATCACAGCGTCTCAGGCAGCCATGCTCGAGAAGGACAAACTCCTGGCTGTACGCTCCTTCATCCAGTCGGACCCAGTTCTGTATGGCCGTGTGCTGCAGTACCAGCCACTCTCCCTTTCTGAGCTGAAGGCCAGGCTTAGAACAGCAGGCATCAGGCTGGGCACTGCCAAGCTGCTGGACTTCCTGGACTCCCAGTGCATCACCTTCACCACTGCCAAACCAGGCCACCCAGCCCGCTCACGCAGGAAGGCCCGCACCCGGGCCCCTGCTGCAGGGCCTGGGCGTGCAGGTGGCCGGGGCAAGAAGAGAATGGCTAAGCCAGCTGACTGAGCTGCGTGTGGGTGCCTTCAGGAATGTTCTCTGAGAAGGACTCATCAGAAAAGCTGTGTTAAAGGGACTTTGGGAGCACACACTCGATGAGCTGCCTAAGAGCATCCATATGGAAGAGACTTTTGGATGAGCTGCCTTAGAGAGACTATAGAACAGCCTTCTGGATGAGCTGCATGAGAGGAACTACAGAAGAACCCGCTTGATGAGCTGCATGAGTGGCACTACAGAGGAGCCCTCTTGATGAGCTGCGTGAAATGGACTATAGGGGACTACTCTGGATCAGCTGTGTGAAAAGGACCATACAGAAGATGATTCCCCTGGACGAATGCATGAAATGGACTATATAGAAGAGGCTTCTGATCAAGCTGTATAAGATGAGGTGGCGAGTAAAGTTAGAGAGTCAGTAATAGATACCGATAGGAATAGGAGAGGTGCATTTGGAGTTGTTCTTCACTCTTACTACCCCAAGGACAGCATGTTTCAGGCAGTCACCCCTGCTCTAATACATTCATTTAAACCTCATAAAGCAGTGGTACCAAAGAGCAGGATTAGGACACACACTCTAATGGATGTGATTCGGCTCACTGGTTAAATATCAGTGCCTTTCTGAGCTGGGGCGTGGTGCTGCAGCAGCGGGCGTGAACTTCTCTGCTGTGCCAGTACTTTATGATGAGTCATTAAGTGCTAAAAATTAACTCAGGGTTTCAAACAAGCCTTCTTGTTTAGGGCATTTTTGCACATCATTGTTTAAAATGTCAAAAGTATTAATTTAAGCAACTGAAGTCAATGTGTAATGAATTAAAAGATGAATCTCCTAAAGCCCTAATCAAAACAATCTTTTTAATACTCTCCAGTATTACAAACTGTATCTCCTAAAAGAAGGCGCTCAGTACACCAAGTCTTGAAAAACAATTTACTGTTTTTAATGATCATTTTTTTCACATTTTTTTATGCAAAGACCAGCCAAAAAAAAAAAAAAACGGACGTCTCGTTTTCGGCACGCTGTTAGAAAGAACCAAAAGCGGAAGAAAATCTCTGATCATCCTCTCTTTCTGAGTTGTCTGTCTCTGCGTGTGTGAGTGAGTGTGGGTGGGTAAGAGAGACTGGCCGGCCAGGCAGCGGCGGGACAACCAAAGAAGAAAGGGCGCACATCTAACAAGTTCAGATGGAAGCCTCTTTCTGCTTCTCTCTATGTACTGCACTGAACACAGTGTCCTGTGGTGGTGATAGAGAGCTCAGCTTAGTTCACCTGGTGGGTCAACCTGAGCCCCCCCACACCCCCCAGCCCCACCTCAGTCCAGCACCCACAACCCTCCCCCGCTGCACCACTGTCCTGCAGCTGTCATGACAGGTTGGCGATGTTGGCCAGGAAACGTTGAGCCCACCACTCCTCTAGATCAATAGGCACAAAGTCTGTGGAGGGAGAGGGAGACACACACATTATTAATACAAGAATAACAGACAAACTGCTACTAGTTACGATGCAGCTACTGTACACTTGTTACTGGATCATCATCATCATCATCATCATCATCATCATCATCATCATCATCATACATGTTCAGTGTCCCAGATATGATAAGAAGTACTAACAGACAGCACGGTGTGTATACATGCACTCAATAATCCGATGATAATTGGATTTCTGCAGTTATCCTATTATTCAAATGGTCACGTAGGCACCAAACTCTGGAGAAATTCAATTAAGAAATCTGATAAAGAGGTTGGGTTTTAACTCCGTAATCAGATTTCTCAGTGCATATAAACTCGATTTCTTTTGGTGGACAAAAAACACTTTGAGCTGCGCCGAAACCAAACACGAAATGAAGGATTTGAATATTCTTCATCTCTTAGATGATGCATGTTCATATTTTCAGGTAAAATGACTGTTTAAAAAAAAAAAAAGCCATGACGAAATCTGAGTTTTACGTTTACATCACATCTGAGTTTATTGGCTGGCTACAAAGCAGAAATCTGATTACTGTCTGACTCATGTAGACCCTGAGTTTCCCCATTATCTGATTACTCAAGTGCATGTCAATGTGTTGATAGGATTACTGACAGTCTGATTTTCTGCGGTTATTGGACTGAGTGCATGTATACGCACTCAGTGTGACGGCAATATCATCTCAAACCTCAAGACAAATAAACCATTACTTTGACATAATGGGTCAAAACCTCAAGCTAAACCATTATTCTGACAATCTTGAGAAGTCATTGTTTTATGAAGGTCAAACTGCTGCCAGATATTTTTCTCCTTTATCTGGCAGGAACAGGAATCTAAATGGATGAATTCTGCTCCATGGTGTGCCTTGTTCCCACTTAAGCATCGCAGTAAAATTTGATGTTTTATGTAGTCCAGTGACCACTTGCAATACAGGATGTTAACAGTATGCACCCATCATGCAAAACATTCTGACCACCTCCTTCTTTCTGCGCTCTCTGTCCACTTTATCAGCTCCACTTACTGTATAGCTGCACTCTGTAGTTCTACAGTTACAGACTGTAGTCCATCTGTTTCTCTGAAGAACAGGGTAAAAGGGGGTAACAAAGTATCAGTGGTCAGGACCCCCACAGAGCAGGTACTATTAGGGTGGTGGGTTATTCTCAGCACTGCAGTAACAGTGATGTAGTGGTGGTGTGTAAACGTGTTGCGCTGGTCTGAGTGGATCAGACACAGCAGTGCTGCTGGAGTTTTTAAACACCTCAGTGTCACTGCTGGACTGAATTGTCCAACCAAAACTATCCAGCCAACAGCGTCCTGTGGGCAGCAATGAAGGACTAGAGGATGACCAACACAAAAATGTGCAGCAGCAGATGAGCCGTCGTCTCTGACTTTACATCTACAAGGTGGACTGATAAGGTAGGAGTGTCTAATAGAGTGGACAGTGAGTGGACACAGTCTTTAAAACCTCCAGCAGCACTGCTGAGTCTGATCCACTCAGACCAGCACAACACTAACACACCACCACGTCAGTGTTACTACAGTACTAAGAATGATCCACGACCCAAATAGTACCTGCTCTGTGAGGGTCCATGGGGGTCCTGACCACTGAAGAACAGGGTAACAGAGTATCAGAGAAACAGATGGACTACAGTCTGTAACTGTAGAACTACAGAGTGCAGCTATACAGTAAGTGGAGCTGATAAGGTGGACAGTGAGTGTAGAAACAAGGAGGTGGTCAGCATTTTATGCCTAGGGGGCAGTCGTGGTCTGGAGGTTAGGGAACCAGCCCTGTGACCGGAAGGTTGCCGGTTTGATCCCCTTGGCTGACAGTCCATGGCTGAAGTGCCCTTGAGCAAGACACCTAACCTCCAATTGCTCCCCAGGCACTGTGGATAGGGCTGCTTACTGCCCCCTAGTGTGTGTGTTCACTAGTGTGCATGTATGTGGGTGTTTCGCTGCATGGATGGGTTGAATGCAGAGGTCTAATTTCACAGTGTGCAAACACAGAGACAAATGGTTGTAAACGCAATTCGATCAGTGTAAGTCTATATGGTAACTTATCATAAGAAGACCTTTCTTGGAAAGCCAGTCTCTCACTCACATATTGGCTTCTTTTCAAAGTTGAAGATAAAGGCAGCATGTAGGGAATACAGGGTTGGATACAAAGCACAAGTCAGAGAAGGTTAACATGTAGTCTAACAGTATTCGAAAGCCATGTTTTGAAACCTGATCAGGCCTCGGCTGCTATAGAATTCCTTGCTGTGGCGGAGCGAGAGCACAGCTGTTGTTCTGGCTGCTGCAGACTTGCGCTTGGACTGTACCACAGCCTCAGGGCCAAGGGGAAGTGTTTCAGTAGCACCAGGTGGGGGAGCAGCAGGGAGGGTGTGGTGACATTCTACAGCTGTTCAACTACCACACATGTGATGCAAAAACTAGGGCTGCACAGTTATATCACTGCGCAAGCATGATCAACAGGCTTCACAATACTGATACCCCAGTGCTCGATCTGAAGACGAGCCTCTGACAATCACTCGTCAACATGACAATCATTCCTGTGCGATTGCCCGATCACAGATGTTCTTTGGTTGAATCAAGGCATTCATGTGAGCCAATACAAAAAAATTGGCCTAAATAATGTAGCCCAATGTCACATCAATATATTGGAAGCTAGAAATATGCAATATATAGCAATATAACTGGAATATGGCATTTCGTCCACATTGTGGACCCCCAACACGGTCTCAAATCCCCCTCTAAATACACCATTTTCATTGCTCCTTAGAATCCAGCTCTAGCTTCAATCCAACATTTGGGTGTGTTGGTGTTTGGTGTTGGTGTTTGGGGTTGGGGGGGTAAATATACAGTAAGCATGGACACTAATTGGATCCCTTGCTGTGCAGTAACAGTGGACACTAATTGGACACTAATACCAGCTTCTGCTGTCTAATCGTGACTGCCTGTCGAGTCTGAATGTGGATGAATCCCAACCGACCGTTTTTAGTGATATTTTGCTCTGCTGGGCTGCAGGAGTCCGTATTTAAACCCCTATGTAGTGCAGTGTGTAGGGAGCAGGGAGTGGTTTGAAATTAGAATTTTACAACCACCAACTGTGTTCTGGACACTGAAATTAGACCTCTGCATTCAACCCATCCGTGCAGTGAAACACCCACACACACACTAGGGGGCAGTGAGCACACTTGCCGCGGCACCCGGGGAGCAATTGGGGATTAGGTGCCTTGCTCAAGGGCACTTCAGTCATGGACCGTCAGCCGAGGGGATCAAACCAGCGACCTTCCGGTCACAGGGCTGGTTCCCTAACCTCCAGCCCACAACTCGGCCCCACTGTGAGAAAAGCGGCATCGTCAGACGACTCGCGTTGGTGATTTGGTGACCAAAGGTGCTTATAAACTGATAGTTATCATAAGTTCACTGTTATAACAAAGTCATTATACGCCTGCAGTTTACAGTGATCGGTGACCGAATGTCGTTCTCTTCATTCTTGCTTACCAATGATACCGTACTCTAAAGGAACTGCATTTCTTGGAGGAATACTTGTTTGTCCATTATTATTAATAATAATAATAATAATAATAACTTAAATAATGGTCTAAAATACTGTGTATAATATTTTATGTTGGCTGCCATTTTATGAAACCAATAAGCCACTCGAGGCAGTGTTACCGCTATTATCACAGGAAAGGAAGGTTTACTCCGCTTTGCGTCGTGCCTAACAACACCCTTCCCTGTGATCAAACGGCAGGACCCCACGGCCTCTCTAGGCTTATTAGTTTATTAGGATAGTGACTGGCGTTTGGTGA
This sequence comes from Pygocentrus nattereri, assembly GCF_015220715.1. NCBI lineage: Eukaryota > Metazoa > Chordata > Actinopteri > Characiformes > Serrasalmidae > Pygocentrus > Pygocentrus nattereri. The sequence continues at coordinate 5,392,111 of NC_051235.1, forward strand.
TATGAGAGAGTCTATATATACACATAGTATTGTACCGCAGTAGTTCTGTACATTGTAACTACATGTCCTATAGAACGTTATGCTGTGTTCACATGTTGGTGTTAAATACCTCACAGGGGTAAGTGGAAGATTGAGATTGAGCAATGTCGATTCCTCATTTAGGGCAAAATTATCAGGAGGATCCCCTACTTTGTTTTTTGTTTAATATTGAGTGACTTGGGCATCAACCAGAAAATGTATTAGTGGTTTCTTAATATTAAAAAAAAAAAAAAAAATCAGCACTCACTTTAATCTACCGTGGCGGACGATGGCAAAAGTTTGGAAAACTGAACTCTTGATGGAATGCTCCACTTAATGCTGCGGTCAGCAGAACTGAACATTCTGTGGGTGGAATTTTCCATTACAGCTTCCTTGAAAACCACAGAATATCTAGTTTGCTGTCATCCGTCTAAAACCAGCATGTAATTTCAGCTTTAGCTTCATGTAATCTTGTGACCGCTGGCAATACAGGATGTTAACGGTATGAGGCTGAACGGCGACCGTCGTTAGAACACCTTGCATCTTCAGAACTGGCTTCATAAGCGATTTGCGTAACTTCTATTAATTAACTTCTCATAAAAACACCCACACAGTGCAGCGGGATGTAAAGTGACGGATACACCTTCATAATATTGGTGGTACAAGTCTGCATGTGTTTTGTGACTCACTCTTCATGCTGGGGTTAGGACTCCTCTCGGCATACTGCACCGGGCCTTTCCCGTTCTCCGGCTGGGCTCCGTCCCCAAGCTTTTGCTCCACCTCCTGCCAAGCTGCAAACAAACACACACAGTTTCTCAACACTGGTAAACAACACTGTAGGGACTGAAGCTGGATTAATTGGTTAACCAAGCCAAAATGCTTCCAAGTGACTCAGTTCAGTGCAAAGCTTTGTCATAAGTTTGCTTGTTAACCTCTGAATCCCAGCTTCGTAGACGAGACCCGTCAAGACCCGCCAGTGTGTGCTAATCAGATATACAAGACACCTCTATAAGAAAGGCTACTTAGCTTGGCACTTGACCAGAGATTACTTGTGGACAGCAGGTGACCTCAAAGCGCTTACAGTTTTCAGTTTTGACAGTCTCGCTTAGTGGGGAGTGAGAAGCAGCTTAGCAGGACGACTGAATGGAAGATCTGACACCCAGATCACTCCCATTTAATAGCTAAAACTACCGTATTCAAAGGCAAAACAAGGGTGGTTTGTGATCTGACTGGCCTTGCTGGCTAAGCAGGCTAGATTGCATGTGTAGTTGCATCAGCCATTAGGAGGGGTCCTGCCTGGAGAAGGGCAGTTTCACAGAGATAAGAGCTTTGGGCTCTTCTTCCCCCTGTTTAAACACGGTGTTGTTGGCTTTATGCATGTTTGTGTGCTGAAAGTGGCAACTGGCCCAACAGCTGTGTGAAACCTGCTGTACCTTTGTTGAAATGGACAAGAAAAATAACGGGTAGCACACTTACATCACTGTCTGCCAAATGCATAACCTAAACAAAATGGGTCAACAGTTCATGTTATTGAATAAAACTTGGCTTTTTAACTGTTTACTAAACGCTCTCTTGCACAACTGGGCTTTAGTTCTGCAAAACTGACCCTGTTAAGTTATTACTTCTAAACTGTGGCTTATCTTTTACAGCACACAAAAGACCTTAACCCATACCGAGTGAACAATCCGTGGAAAAACCATGACCCTGTGAGCAGCCTGGCTAAAATTAATCTTTCTCTGGCATTGTAAGGGTCACGGACAGAGCTCCTGTCCCTGCCTTTGCCCTTCTCATGGAGTCTGGAATCAGAAGAATAACATGGAGATGGCCAGGCTGAGATATATGCACAGCACAGGCTTTGTACACAACACTGTAAGATACCCAAGAGCATGGTATGTCTGTAGAACCCTGTAGAACCATCAACAACACATTCATCAATCTGAAGAAACCATTCTCTTGATTAAAGAACGATCAATTTAAGAGTGCTGCTGTAACAGCCTCCAATCTTCTGAGAAAGCTTTACACTAGAGTTTGGAACATTGCTGTGAGGATTTGATTGCATTCACAACAGCATTAGTGAGGTCAGGTACTGATGTTGGATGACTAGTTCTGGATCCACTCTGACGCCAAAGCCCAACGCTGGGGGGCTTTATACACCTGTAGCCCATGCTTGGCACTGGGCTTGGTGGCCTTAGGCCTATGTGCAGCTGTTCGGGCATCCCAGGCTGTGTCTGACTTGCTGAATAAGACTTCTGTTTTCTTGGGTTAATCTAAAAGAAGATCGGTTCATTCAGCTATTTGGACTCCTGTTTATTAGCAAGGCTTTTCTAGAGATTATACAAGCTGTGCGGTCATTGGTAAATTATAATTACAGGTGTCCACAAACTTTTGGACATACAGTGTACAAGATAACAACCTGTCTCACCTTCATACACAAATCTGACATTTTCTTCATGTGCTGGAGTGAAGCCCTCAGCTGTGCTGTCCTCTTTCGGCGAGGTCGATCTATGGTAGCGCTTTCCGTTCAGGCGCTGGAAGACGATTTTAGGCGCCGGTGAGCTAAAAGCAACAACATTAAAATAAATTTAAATAATTTTTACGATGAAAAGAAAAGGGAGGTCAAACTAAGGCAGCTGGTTTTAAAGTAACAGGGATTCAGAAGTCATGCCTAATAAAATAGTCAGGATGTAAACAAAGTGATCTAAAATGGATGTGAAAGAGCATTTTAGAGAAACTTGGCCTCTACTTGTTGGCAGTGGTAGTCATAGGAACCAGACATCTGGCGAGTTTAATACCTCTAAATGTTACTCCACAGAAAAAGTGATTACACAAAATCATTACCAACAGTTTAGGGATTTCTGAGCTTCTGAGCTTCTATCCAAAATCACCAGCGAACCTGCATGTCTGTGCTTTTATATGTAACATTTATAATGGTAAAAGTAAAAAAAAAAAAAAAAGTTATTGGGGACTATTTGGCCTCACGACACCCTTTCATGTATTCCTCCACCACGAATAAATCAATACATTTTAAGCCAAAATCTTTATCACAAAACAACTTCATGCAATACCTTTCTGTGAGGGAGCTTTTAGCTGTGGACGTCTGGTTCCTATCACCACCACTGTGACGAATTCTGACTTTGTAATTTGCTCGAAAACGGATCATTTCGCACCAAAAAGCTCCGAAAGACTCTGTTTACATCTCAACCCTTTAATTGTGTACAATTCTTGAAAAATATCCTGAAATCCCCTTTAAGACCCTCGGTGAGGCAGCGCTATCCGAGCCGTCGGCACTGCGCATGCGCCTGCTTCAGTAACTTCCTTACACAATGTCGTCTCTGTGGAGACTGGCAGGCAGCGTGTTATGAAACTCGGCTGTTCGTGCACGACAAGCCTCGGTTTTCAACAGGAATGTCCTTTTCGTCTTCCTTAAATCTTCGAGTTTCGTCGAAGACCAACTAGCAGGTCAAACGTTTAAGTCACCACAGGCTGGACACGCCGGTGTCCAGCGGCCGTACTGCGCATGCGCGAAGCACTGGTCTAGCGTAATAACTCAGCGATTCAAACGTTTTATAGCAGTTTTTACTGTTGATTCAGGACAAAGTCGGTCTAGTTTTACTACGAACCTCCTGATGAGGCGATTTTAAAACCGTCAAAATGTCGTCATCGTGCTTTTAATGCCGGTAGCCGTTTCTACTGAGGAGCTTTCGGCCATCAGAATATCCTCCCTGTAGTTTTAACGCCTGAATAACCTGAGCAGGCGATCATTAACCCCGTCCCATCAGGCGGTTGAAGTTAGGGGGGCGGGGGTCGTTTAAATGGGCGATACGGTGGGACGTTTACACACGCTAGCACACCGGACAGCTCACACGCTCCACGCACATGCGTAGCTCTGACTGACAAGGTCAAACTCGGACTGAAACACACGGCCTGACGAAAACTTCGCCAAACCCGCTGGAGGCAGGAGTCCTCGGCTCTGCGGCGGCACGAGGCCGAGCTCCCCTCGGCTGGAGTCGCCGAGGCTCGCGCCGAGTTTAACGGTTTAAAGGACGTTTAGCCCACATGGCGCTGAAGGCACGAGCTTTAAACGGTGCTGCAGCTGGGTTAAGGTGGAACGGGGAGCCTCGGTCTGCAGGCGGGTTTACTCACCTCGAGTCCAGCCAGTGGCTCTGTTTGTGCTTCAGGTCGTTGGCTTTGCTGTCGATCTGCTGCGTGGGGCCTGAAAGACACACACAAGACACGCTGCACTGAAAACGGCCGTTTGGAATTCATGTCCAGTTTATTAAGCGCGTGGCAGCGCGAAGTGCCAGGCTTTACATGTGCATCATACACATGACGCGTCTAATGCAAAGTCAATACCTGTCCTCCGCTGTGTGACTAGTTTGCTGGGACCTCTGGTTATTGTGTACATCATGTGAGAGCAGTTCGGTTCCCTCCGGAGCCCCAGCTGTGCGTGTGCGTGTTCACCGTCCACACGAGGTTGGCGGACAGTGTCCGTGTGTGGGCTCAGCAGACACTTCCAGACGCAGTGACGCGGCTTTGGCCGAGCAGACAGGCTTATGTTGTTGGTCCTGAGTCAGCCGAGTGTCCGTCCGCGCCTCCGTTAAGTTACTTAACGCTCTAACGCGGCGCAGCAGTCCCTCCTGCAGCTCCAGCTCCAGCTCCAGCTCTGCACCCCCGATTAAGCCAGCAGGAACCCGAGCGTTCACCGTTACCGAGCCGGAGGACGGAGGAAAAGAGGGGGTCACGCGTGGCGAGGAGGGGGAAGGTGTGAAGTGTCCTCGCACCAATGTTAAGCTGAAGGACACCGCTCGGTCTGTAGGACTCCAGGTGACCCTGTTTATGTCACGCCGCTCAGCGCCAAGCCACGCCCCCTCCGCGACGTCACCACACGCCCCAACAAGCCACTCTTTAACCCGTTCATGTCTATAGCTGGAGTTTTAAAGGGGCACTCCACCAACTTTCCGAATTTCCACCTCATGTAAACGAAGTCATTCAGGGTGGTTCGGTGTGATACGTACCGAGCCCCGCTGGAGACATCTATAAATAAAAATATTGCATGGCCACGACGTAGTAAAGCATGGGAATGAGAAAATTATGTCGTGGCCACGACTTAGTAAAACGTGGGAATGACTTTGTAAGCCATGATCTCATTCCCACGCCTTACTAAGTCGTGGCCACGCATTAGGACCTGGTACCCACGCATTATTTTTATTTATACTGGATCTCACCAGCGGGGCTCTGTAGGAAACGCTTCGTTTTAGAGAAAGAATTATTCACAGCGGTGGTGACGGGAACCAAACGTCCACCTCTAAAGGCTCCCTCACGGAAAGTTATTAAATGAAATATATGTGCCAGATGTTGCCTGATGTCTGTTTTGAGATAGTTTTGGCACGGTGTTGGGAGGCAAAATAGTCCCCAAAGAAAACTTGTTTTTCCAGATTTTTCCACTATTTCACCATCATCATCATTACATACAGAAATAAAATGGCTATATTTATGTTGTAGACATTGTGGTTCCTATTACCACCACTAAAGAAATCAGAGTCCACAAGTTTCTCTACAACTAATCGCTCGGGATGAGTCTGTTTATAACTCGAGGACTGAAGTTGGAAAAAAATTGAAAGATTGTTGGAATTCCTGTTCTCTAAACCTAAACCACTCAAATCCTCTGGCCTTAACACTTTATTTATCTGTCATTTGATCACATGGTACTACTGACTGAGATTCTCAGTAACAGTATGAAAATTACATATATTTAAAAAAATCACATTCAAATGGCTTCAGCTACATGATTAAACCACACAGGACAGGTTCTGTGGCAGCTTTGCTTACCATACTTAATGTAGTACATGAATGAGTTAAGAAGGATCATTTAAATGATGATACACCAGTCAGGCGTGACATCATGAGCACCTTGTTTCTGCGCTCTGTCCACTTTATCAGCTCCACTGACCGTATAGCTTCACTCTGTAGTTCTACAGTTACAGACTGTAGTCCATCTGTTTCTCTGATACTCTGTTACCCTGTTCTTCAGTGGTCAGGACCCCCATGGACCCTCACAGAGCAGGTACCATTTGGGTGGTGGATCATTCTCAGCCCTGCAGTAACACTGATGTGGTGGTGGTGTTAGTGTGTGTTGTGCTGGTCCAAGTGGATCAGACACAGCAGTGCTGCTGGAGTTTGTAAACACTGTGTCCACTCACTGTCCACTCTGTTACACACTCCTACCCTGTCAGTCCACCTTGCAAATGTAAAGTCAGAGACGACAGCTCATCTGCTGCTGCACAGTTTGTGGTGGTCATCCTCTAGTCCTCCATCAGTGGTCACAGGACGCTGTTGGCTGGATATTTTTGGTTGGTGGACGTTTCTCAGTCCAGCAGCGACACTGAGGTGTGTAAAAACTCCAGCAGCACTGCTGTGTCTGATCCACTCAGACCAGCGCAACACACAGTAACACACCACCACCACCATGTCAGTGTTACTGCAGTGCTGAGTATGACCCACCATCTAAATAGTATCTGCTCTGTGAGGGTCCATGGGGGTCTTGACCTCTGAAGAACAGGGTAACAGAGTATCAGAGAAACAGATGGACTACAGTCTGTAACTGTAGAACTACAGAGTGCAGCTATACAGTAAGAGGAGCTGATAAAGTGGACAGTGAGCGTAGAAGCAAGGAGGTGGTCAGAGTGTTACGCCTGACATTGAGCTTCGGTTCAAGGTTTCCAGTTTATTGAGAAGTCCTGCTCTGTAAAATGCCTCCCTGATCAAACTGAATGCTGAGATTGTACTTTAGACTGTTTTAATCTGTGTAACTAGGCTGCTGTAGTGAATCAGAGTAAAGAGCACCAGGCCAGTGGAGGTGAACTGACCGGAGTGCATTGTGGTTAATGGCGGAGGGCTTTTTTAAAACTTGATCTTATTATCTCTAGTCTCTCTTTTGAGAATTTGAAGTTCCTTTTATTATATTTGTATAGAACCCTTTGCAGATTTGCAGAAACCATTGAGGTGGTTATGCCTTTAGACACTAACAGTCATAAGTCAGCCTGCGATTCTAGTATTACGCAAGACACGTCCACTCGTATAAACTGATGAGCGAGTGCCCGAACCCTCAGCCTGCGTGAAGGCAACACAACCGCCAAGGCATGAAGCGGATCAGGCAGGCTTAGTGGTGTGAGTGGGCTCGGTCCGCTCTAATGTGGGCCAAAGTGGACAAACCCACTCACAGCCACACACCTGCTTGACTCGGTCAGGGCAGAAATGAGGGAAGGAGAGTGAAAATGTGAATCTGATGCAACTGTTGCATCATGTCACTCCCTCCTGTTTACAACAGAGAAACAATGCAATTATTCAACACCGTTTATTTTGCCATTTCAAACACATTCAGAGAAATTCTGTGGTGAAAATTTCATTCAGGTCCAGTTTTTAAAATGTGCATCTAGTCCTTTTACTCACTGTGTGTGTAAAGCTGCTAGTCTTCTGGATTTATAGTCTTGGGCACAATCCCTTTTCTTCTTTTTACCCTAACCCCTTGGAACTGAGTTACAAGGGGTCGTGGTTGAAATCTTGCCCTACATAATGGGACCCTCACATAAAAAAAACACTGCTTCATTAACAGCTACTAGAGCCGCTCTGTAGGCGACCCTGCCCGTCTGCAGGGACAGCAGAGGAGGGGAAAGTCCAGCTCCTCACTGCTGGGCTTTAGTTACATTTAGGGATCATACGCCTTCAGAGAGGGGGGCAATTATTTATTATCACCCACCCTAATTCTTCAGTGATATGAAGCTGAAGTCAGATATTCTCCAGAGCAGTTACCAGAGGTCCCAGTGCTTACAGTGCATATATATATTTTATTTACTGTCCGAAACCACCAGTGAACCGTCGTCTGAGTTTACGTATCTATGGGGACTACTTTGCCTTAGAACGTCCTTCATGTATCCCTCCACCATGAACTGAGTAAAACAAATTTTAGACCAAAAGTTTGTCACAAAACTAAACAGCATCATATGCATATGTATTCATAACCACTGCATGTAGTAACTTTCTGTGAGGGAGCTTTTTAGAGGTAGACGCCTGGTTCCCATCACCACCACTGTGAACTATTCGGACTCGGTAAGTTTCTCTAGAACAAAGCATTTCACACCAAACCACTCTGTGATCGACTGTGTCGACATGTTAACCACTTAATCGTGCATGAATTTAGCAAAATGGGTTGGGTTTCCCTTTAAAGCGAAGGATTTGGCAATCAAGGTAATCTATTAAAGAGTCTGGAGATAGCATTCACTTTAAAGTCCAAAACAAAAGCTGCTGATTCACACAGCCTGGCAGCTGACCCGGCTCTGAGAGTGCAGTGTTACTGCCGTTAGTCCGGTCTGATAACGAGGATCAGGACGGATCTATTTAGCCGTAACACGACCAAACAAAGGATTTCAATTTTCTTCATCTTCTAGATGATGCATTGTTCTATTGCAGTGTTTTGACTGTAGGTTTTAGGTCATTTTTTAGCGTCTGTTCGTGGAGGAGTGGTAAACACAGGACACGGCAAAATTTTGTAACCAGAGAAAACAGATTTCTTTCAGGTTTACTACAGTTTTACCTTCATTGACATTATATATAAGAACTCAGAAAGCCTGTGTACATTCACTGGTGGTTGGACAGTAAATAAACAGCTATATTTGCATTGTAGACATTGCAACCCCAGTTTCACACCAACCACTCTCATTTATACCGTTTACCTCACGCTGATTGAATTACACAGAAACTTTGACATATTAGTGGTATCCCCCTTTTAGCCACGCCCACTTTTGATGTATTGAATGAATCATAATATAGGATTCGTGAAGTCAAGGTAGCAGTATTAGTATAAAAACACTACTCAGCCCTAGTAATAACAAGGTAGTACCACTAACAGTATCTAGATTACCTGTATATACATTCAAAAAAGACAAATGTCATGATCTCTTGACAGTTTAGTCATAGGTTAGTACTTTGTTTTGGGCAGCTCTAGTTTTAATAGGGAAAAATCTAAAAAGATGACTGAAAAAGCTTCACCTCAGAGCAGGAACTGCTTTCAAAAATGAGAAGACGTCATGGAATTTGCTTCACATGCAGCCTCACAGTCTGAACTAATTTCCTTTAATCTGGAAAAAGCACTGTGTAAACGACGGGAATTCAACAGGGAATTTATTAAGATGTCACTGACAAAATTGCCTTAGTTAACTGTAATAAATTGAACACAAATATTTGCTTACCTGAGTTAGTATATACAGTACATTTCAACACAAGTAGTATTTTTCCTTTATGCTAAGTATAAGTGACTAATTTCACTTATTTAACCATTAAACTATAATTTAGCCTTTGTTAGTGCATGCAAACACCACAGACACGTCAGCACCATCGTTCGGAGAAATCCTAGGATGCGTATGGTTCCTGCCATCGCATCGCTTAAAACTAACCTTAAATAAGGAGCATTTGGAAGAGCGCGCTAACCATCCGACTTGGCAAACATGACGGTTGTGTCATTTGAGTGGCTGTTGTGCTGCAGGGGAAAGAGCAGGGCCCCGTTTCAGTTCTTTTAATAACTCGCCCTTGCCCACTTTGACTCGCCGCTTGGACGTGGGTCACACTTTCGTTACACAAGCGTCCCCCTCGCTGCAGAAGGTAGTGAGGAGCAGGTTATTTGCACTCGGCATGTGAGCTTCAGTGAGCTGATCACCTAGCAGTGCAAACTTTTCCCTGTACAAAAGTTTTTTGGGAAATTTGAGCATAACATACATAACATATGTGGCTTATTGCTTTATCTGGCTGTAAACTTGGTGCCTTTCTTTTTATTGTTGGTGGCCTTCCGCAGGCTAACTGACCAGGTAGCTGAGCAATGTGATGAAGCTGCATCAAGTACAAGAGGTGGAGTAGTTGGGCTACGTTCACATTACCAGGATGAAGTGGCCCTAATCTGATTTTTTTGCCCTAATGTGATTCAGATCTGATGTTTTCAGAGCTGTGTGGACACACAAATCTGACCTGGGTCACTTCGATATGTGATCCTAGATCGGACGCGTATTCGATTCGTGGTTAATGTGACGCTCAGATCAGAAATCATGTCGTTTTGATTTGTGCCATCATTCAGCGTTACCATGGCAGCAGCACCAAACAGCAGTTAAAGCCTGTAAACGGTGGAAAAGCAGCTCATCTCGCCTTTTTCTCCTCCGTCTGGCTCTAATAACGAAGCTGAGAGCTGATCAGAGTTAATGATCTTCTCAGCGAAGCTCGTTCTGCTCGTTAGTTTGTTGCAGTGATTCAGTCACGTGACGTCACTGAGTAGGAGGAGCTCATGAGGGTCATCACATTAATGACTGATTTAGGTCACTTACCTAAACGAGTGAGAACCATCTGGTCAGAGAAATCGGATTTGGGCAAACAGATTTGAGGAATGAGGTTTGGAATGTGAACGTAGCCTTAAAGCCCAGCAAACTGAATGATCAACATGCTATATCTAAATATGAACTCGAGATAATAAAAACAATGAAACAGCCCACAAGTTGGCGCTGGGGAGTCTGCTGAGGGGGGCAAAGCGGAGAAAGGCTTGTTAAAACTGCCACTGAAACGGGCGACAAGATCTTTCCCTCCGTGTGAGGTAACAGCCAGGTGTGTTCCACAGGACAGCAGGCTTTTTGATCAATAAACTGTACAAATTTGCATGATAAGAGTTTATCTTCCTCTATTGACTGATATTCACTCATTTAAGCAGTTTTTACAATCATCAAATACCATAAATTCTTATTCTTTTACATTTTAGTTGCCTGAAATCATCCCTTCATCATGATATTGCACACTATAACATAAAAATACCAGTCATAACTGAGTTTTCTGCTCTTACTCAGCAGCGCAAGAGAAAACAGTAAGATATTCTACTGCAAAAACATGTGAGTGTAAGGTCTGCCTGAAAGTGTATATAAAAGCCAGTGACGAAGACTGTGTGTGGGTGTGTGCATTGGGCACTGCAGCGTTCAGTAGTGCGGCTCACAGTCCTCCGTCAGACTGTCTGTAATGTAGTTGATGTTCAGTAGCTGCTGGTAGTAGTCCTTCTCCACGGCTGTGTTCACCGTCCAGGCCACAACCTCCACACCGCGCTCTGCCCAGTACTGCACAATGTCCCTGCGAGAAAGAGAAAGTACGCATACAGAACACGGCGCACTCAAATCTGAACTCCATACCATGGTGCACTTTATCACAAGGGTGTGGAAGCAGATCCTCATGCCTTAAGTATGAGCCCAGGGACGCTGAACCACCCCTTACATTCAGGATGTTGTAATCTAAAATCTGACTGGCTGAGCCTGGTTTGAAGCTGTTGTAAAATATCCTAATAACCTATGACCTACATTCTGTACTACTGCCCCACAGCACGAAAAACCCGCGCTGTTAATGGAACAATGATTGATTAATTCTGTTCGACTGGACCACCGAGTGTACTGATGGAGTAAGAACCCGGTTCTGTTTAAACTGAGAGGCTTACGGCTTATTTTATCAACTAGTACTAGGCTGGTCAGCTACCTAATAGACATTAAGATAGCAAACAGCCTAAACAACCTCAGCATTAATATCGCAAGCTTACCTGGTTACCTGTGAAACAGCCATATAAAAGTCTAAAGAGTGTCACTTGAATGGCTTACATGTTCAATGTTCATGTTTCAGCCAGAAGTGGCATCAAACCCAGGCTGAATCCCAAACGGCTCTGTACTCCCTAAATAGTGTTCTAGCTATTAAAGTTTAGAAATTCTAACCTCTACAGTCAAACAGTGCATCATTTACTGAGTGTGGATTTGACACTGAATTTTCTTAGCTGTATTTTGCTCTGTTGGGTTGCAGGATCTAGTTTAAATGACTACATCGTGCACTACGTAGGGAGCAGGGAGCTGTTTGAGATTCAGCCCCAGCGTGAGAAGAGCAGTGCCGCTGGATTGGTGACCAAAAAGTGCTTATAAAGCGATTTTTTTTTCAGTAAACAGAGCTGTGATATCATATGTTTATTGTTATGTGACAAAAACTTAAAATTCATGAAATGATGGCCGACTAAAGTTCTCGACATTCAGGAGGCCATGGTTGCTTGGCAACGCTACCACATGCAATAGTAACTATATTTCTTAGCGGAAAACTTGTTTATGTTGATTATTATTAATAATAAATTGTGTGTTTGTCATATTTTGTGTTGGCCTTGCGTTACTTTTATCAAGGGTAAGGAAACTTTAGCTTTTTCTCAGGCCACAGTTTGTTATTAATTTTCCCCCAAAATTTGCAAAATTTTGCAAAAGTGTGTTCACTGTAAAGGAAGTGTATTCATTTTCACCATAAACAAAACACGCAACTTGACCAGAGGCACCTGAACACTTGCATACGACTGTATACGGTTTCAAAATCTACATTAATGTACTACAATCTTCATGGTGGCTGATGCAGTTGTGTGCTTTTAAAGTCAGCTTAGATCAGTCAGCTTAGCTGAAATCAAAGTGGAATCTTTTACCTTAGTTCCTGTCCATGATCATATTAAGTACATTTCATCACGCCGAACATGCCTCCTGAGTTTTCTGTGCATTTGATTTGAGAAAATCATTGTCTGCATTAAAAATGAAGACTGTTGTGAAGATACTGTGTCACCATGGCGACTCACGTGGAGATGTAGTTTTTCTGCAGCAGGAAAGCAGACACGCCGCACAGGTTCCACAGCAGGTGATGATGCGCCCAGTCCAGCAGCACATCCAGCACCTGCATCCACAGGTGTTTCCATGCCGACGTATAACGAGGTGACCCGTCGCCAAAGCGACTCAAGCTCCAAGGGCGGTGCGTCAACGCCGTCACCACCTCTGGATCCGCCTGTCGCATCTGGAGCATGAGAGACCATCACCCGTTAACCTGGTACTGCTCACAGGCTGTTACTGTATGGTTTGTTTTTAACTAGATTAAAACGGAGAATGTAACCATTTGTGATGCGTATTAAAGTTACAGTAAATAAAAATTTAATCATGGTTTTCAATGAAAACATGATACGAAAGCTCATTCAGCTTTTGTTTTCTACAATATGCTGACCAGTTGTTGGTTACAATGGACAATAGCGGCAATCCATGTTCTGCCCTCAAATGTTCCTATGGCAAGGTTAAATATCCTTTACAGAACAGAGAACCGAATTAACCTCGAGAGAAATTATAGCACTTTTTACACATTTAGAGTGTATCCTTTTTGATTTGAATGATTTTAGTGTGTGTGTGTGTTGCATGGGAAAGATCACCATGTAATGCATTTAATTAATATTAAAACATTCAAAGCTATTGAACTTTCTGCCTAGTCCAGAGGTCACTAATAGGCGGGCCGTGGTCCGAGTCCAGACCCAGACGCTGACTGAACTGGACTTTATTAGGTTTGATATTCAGTTGTTGCTGTATCAGATGCTGATATTCCTGCTAGGCTACTTCAGTAAACAGCATATGGCACCGAGTCGTGATGCAAGTTAGACGTTATGATGTTCTGGACCTTTGTTTGAGGACATTTTCTCTAACTGAACCTTCCTGAATTTTAATTAAAGACCCCTGGCCTAGCCCATCGATCAGATATTCACCCCTAAAAACCCTGACCTATCCCAACACTGTGAACTTTCACATGCATACAAAATAAAAGTTGTTTATCAAGCCCAAGAGTGACTCCCTATGGTAGGTTAATGTAAACTAGTTCGAGTGAAAGGCCCACCTAGCTGACCAAACAGGATAGTTACCCTGTAGATGACTTTGGGTTCAAAGGAGCAGACCACACTGGAGTTGTAGAGCACTGGGTGCTTCTGATACAGCTTCTTCAGAGCTGCCGCTGCCTGGACAGAGAAACACAGTAACAGTTGGAAAACTGGAAACACTGGAAAAGCAGAATTTGTTTAACGAGAAAATCCAGAGATAGTAACAACAGATAAACACTCTGCTCTTCACTGATTCCCTTTATCTAGTAGAGATATGAAGCAGAGCCCTGCTGATGATGTTACCTCATCTGCATGACCTTTGACGTCAAAGTAGATGGTCAGCTGGTGTTTGATGCATTCCTCCACAGCCTCCTGCAGAGTCGGGACCTTCTCTCCTTGGAAACGGTCACTACAGACAACCAACAAAAATACACTCACTGCTGGCTTGTGGCCAGTACATTGCTGAGGTTCGACAGTGGGTGTCCATCATTAGCCATAAATTAATCTCATTGTAACTATAAGTACAACCCTTTGGGACGCTATGCAAAATATAAATAAAAGCCGAGTGCAATGATGTGCAAATCATTTAAGCCCTATATTTAATTGAGAATAGTGCAAAGACAACATATCAAATGTTTAAACTCAAATTTTATTGTTTTTTGAGAAATAGATGCCCATTTTGAATTTGATGCCAGCGACATGTTTCAAAAAATTTGGGACGGGGGCAACTAAACACTGATAATGTTGTGTAATGCTTCAATAAACATCTGGTGGAACATCTCACAACTAATTAGGTTAATTGGCAACAGGTCTGTAACATGATTGGTCTTTCAGAAGTAAAGATGAGGCGGGGTTCACCACTCTGTGAAAGACTGTGTAGGCAAATAGTGCAACAATTCAAGAACAACATTTATCTACGTAAAATTGTGAAGAACTTGGGGATTTCATCATCTACTGTACATAATATCATTAAACGTTTCAGGGAACCTGGAGAAATCTCTGTATGCAAGGGACAAGGCTGAAAATAATATTGGCTGGTTGCATTAAAATCACTGCATGGGCTCGGGAACACTTCGTAAAACCACTGTCTGAACAGTTTTTCGTTGCATCCACAAATGCAAATTATAACTCTACAATGCAAGGAGGAAACCATATAGACAGGATCCAGAAATGCTGCCTCCTTCTCTGGGCCTGAGCTCATTTAAGATGGACTGAGCTGAACTGGTACCACATAAAGTACCACAAAGGAAACCCCAAACAAGCTGAAATCCTATATCAAGTTAGAAAACACTGGTTCTGTCTGTTTCTGTCAGATGGTTTACCTCAGTCTATGTTTGGCTGCTGCATCCAGTTGGCTGATTTCTGAGAAGCCCAGTATGCTGAGTGGTCCTGATCCGTTGGTAGTACGGTCCACCGTTTCATCGTGCATTAGAATAGGAATGCCATCAGCGGTGAATTCCAGATCCAGCTCCACTCCTGTGGCTCCGTTCGCGCTGGCCTGGGAGGCAAGAGTACAAGAACATTAGGAGGAGATACACAGACTGCTACACGAAGCTGTGATTAATCACATACTTTTAACAAGAGCAGTGGAGATACACCTTGTACAAAGAGAGGAGGGAACTGGTTACGGGCGATTGACCAACCGTTTCCTGCAGTTGGCACATGTCTGAGCTTATTTTCCTTGTAATAGATCTGAAGGATGCAGAAAGTATAAAAGTGTTCTACCATTCTGAACATATAGGTCCAAAAATGTGTCACTACAAAATGTGACATGCCATTACTACAAGAGTGACAACTGTGATGTGCAAGAAAGCATGGGAGTTTTTAGGATAGAGCCTTACAGCAAAATAAGTCGTGAAGAACATCAAGAAATTACTACTGAAAAACCTTTCAGGTCTGTAGGGTGAAGCCCAATCTCCATCTGAAAAACTGGCCCCTTTTCAGTAAAACGGAAGGGCAGAAATGGGGAAAAAACTAGTTACATTCAGGTCTGTCCACTTTGTACTAGAAACATTCAGGTCATTCCCATGCCTTACTAAGTTGTGGCCACGCATTAGGATCTCATTCTCATGCCTTATTAAGCCGTGGCCACGCATTAGGATCTCATTCTCATGCCTTACAAAGTCGTGGCCTCGTAATGTCGTAGTCGTAATGTTGTAAATCCTCGTAAGGATGTCGTAACATGGCTAATAACAGTGAGCACTGGCTTTGGGCCAGAATTCCCCTTCAAGTTCAATTTATTTAGTGTTTTCAAATCTTTCCAATATCACGTTTGGTGCCACTTGAGTATTTGTGCGAGGCGCCGAGTTCTCCTCAGTTCCTTTGTCATTCATTCAGTTCACCGTTCCTTTATTTTGGTAAATGTTGATTCAGCAGCAGGTCTGCTTTGCTGTTGCTCCCACTTCTCACTTTTAAGTGTTGGGATCTTAGTTCAGATCCCAGCAGACTTACAGAACAAATCCACCCATTTAAAAAAAAAATTAATTCTACATAATTAAAGGGTTGAGGTGCAAAGACAGTCAGAGCGGTTTGGTGTGAAAGGCTGTCTTAGAGAGACTTACAGTCAGGATTATTTACAGTGGTGGTGATAGGAACCAGACGTCCACCTCGAAAAGCTCCCTCACAGAAAGTTATGGTTATGAACACTAATGTCTGAAACAGTGTTTTATGATAGTTTTGTGAAAATTTTTTGGCGTAAAATGTATTTTAATCCATTCCTGGAAGCGTTCACAGTGGTAGTGATAGGAACCAGACGTCCACGAGGAATAGGAGTACACCGGCTGACAGTGTTTTGAGAGGTTTTGGCTTGAAATGCATTTTAATCCAGTCATGATGGATAAATGAAGGATGTTCTAAGGCAATACAGTCCCCAAAGAAAATGTATTTTTCCAGATGTAAAACTTACCGCTCGAATGGCTGCTATCGTGTTCTCCGGGGCGTCGTGTCCGCCGCCGCGGTGAGCCACCACCGACACGCCGCCGGGGGCGAGCCTGGAGCCCGGCCGCAGCACCTGTTTCGCCCGGCTGACTGGAACCTGAGGGAATCGGAAGAGCACCACAAAAAGGTAGAGAGAGGCCGTGAGAGCCGTGGACCAAACGGCGCTCCTGGTTCCGAACAAGACCAGCAGGAAGACGGCCGAGAAGCAAGTAAGTCCGTCCCCCAACTGCAGCATAGTGTAAATATACAGCCGTCACGAAAACACAGCCACCGTTATGGGGTGAAATAACGCCCGTTAGCGTTTCAGCTGCGCTCCATTGATATTAAGCCGCTGTTGCTTATGGTGGCGAAAGCAGACGGGCTCTGGGCTCTGGGCTCTGGGCTCAGTCCGTCCGTCCGTCCAGCGCCGCGCTGAGGCTTTATGCTGAGTGACGCGGCCACAGCAGCGAGACACCGGTCTTGCCCATAGAGCTGTCCTACTGCGCATGCGCACACATTACATTACCACAGCGCAGTAACGTTTTATCGCGTTTTAAATGTTCAGACTCGGCTTAATATCAATACTTGCTCCCCGATAAGGTGAGTTTTGCGATCAAAACGTCCTGATTATAGTGCCGAGGCTGGTTTTCTGATATTTAGACTGTAAGTTCATGGCGCGTAGGGATGTCGGTTCTGGCAGCTGGACTAATTTTCACTGACCGTTAAGTCCGTTTTACCACAAACCTGTGTGCGCGGAAGGCTTGTAGATCCGGACGGAGTGCGCCTTCACGTCAATCTGCACATTTGTACTGGTTACAGACCAA